>NC_058403.1:46655134-46699753 GCF_002201575.2 Neomonachus schauinslandi | reverse complement strand
TTTTTTGGTCTCCTGAATTTCGTGTGTGTGTGTGTGTGTGTGTGTGTGTGTGTGCCCTAAATAACCCTGTTGTTGTTTTTCCTTCTTGGAGTATTTTCCCAACTGTCCTTTGTCAGTCATTTTGTTCCACAGCAATCCCTGTAAGTAACCTTCACAGACTGTCAAACCTTGATTTTTTTTTTTTAACTTTGTATTCCACTAAATTTACTGGTATTATACTTCAGTATCTGTCGCTTTTGTCTTTAAATGTTAATTGTTTTCCGGAGTAGATATGTCTCTGCGAAGGTATGGGGCAGATTCCTAGGTTTTGCCTCTTGTTTGACAAGTTCTAGCACAGTGTTTGTTGAAGAAAGGAGACATATATATTTACTTTTCTCATTGTTTCCTTTTAGATTTATTACCTGAGTTATTTGTTTTTAATTCTTGTGTCTTACCCAAATAGTTTTGGATGTGTGTATGTGTGTGTATGTATATATATATATGCAGTTGCTACTTTGGGCCTAATAATTTTCTGGTTATTTTACAATTTACTAATCACCTAATGTACATTTTCCTGATGTGAATTGGCGTTTCAGTTTTTTAAATCAGTAGTAATTCTGTAGAGAAGCTGCCAGTCTGTTTGTTTCTTACACTGCCCCTAGTATTCCTTCAGGATAAAGACTATCCTGTTGGTCGTTGTACAGTGGAGTTACATCAAATGTGCTTTTTAACTAGGGTGCCTGAGTGGCTCAGCTGGTTAAGCGTCTGCCTTCGGCTCAAGTTATGATCCCAGGGTTCTGCAGTTGAGCCCGCATCAGGCTCCCTGCTCAGCGAGAAGCCTGCTTCTCCTTCTCCCACTCCCCCTGCTTGTGTTCCTTCTCTCGCTGTGTCTCTCTCTGTCAAATAAATGGATAAAATCTTAAAAAAAAAAAAAAGAATTACTAAAAAAATGCTTTTAACTAAAATGAATTCAGTTATAATTGCTTGGCTTAAAGAAAAAGATCTAATTGTGCTGATGATTGTCTTTTCATATAAAGACCTTTTGCTCTAGAGTCAGTACTGAGCAAGATATGATATCTGAATCTGTTTTCTTTGATTTAGTTCCAGAATGTGAATCTGAGTGTGATTCTAATGATATTCTTCATAAAACATGGATGATGATCCATGCAGTACAGAAGTATTGCTTGAATTTGAATCCTGCCTTAAGCAAATTAGTCTCTCTGACCTTCAGTTGCTTTATATGTAAAATGAGGATAGTAATAGCACCTACCCTGCGTCCCCAGTGGAGTACTCTGTTAAAGATTCTTCAAAAGTAATTTTGACAGTTGATTTTTGCTTAATGCATTAACTTCGGATTCCCCGTAACATTTGGCGCCAAATATTTGTTGAATTCATTTGCAGAATCACATCAAGTCATGGAGTTAACTCTCCTGGACAGTTATTATGAAGAGATGAAACTTAAAGTGTGGATGGAAAAAAACTAAGTTTTCTAGTAGACCATTTTAAATTATACTTTATGTGACATACTAGGCAGATGTAAATATCTTTTTCATAATTCATCTGTATTCTGACCAGTATTCACAGAGTTTGAATTGATGCCCATGTGTGGAAATTTAGTATATGGCTGAAGTAAAAGTTTAGAGTCTTGTATGTAGGTAATAGTAGTGGAAAGTTATTGGAGGGTTTTGAGCAGGGAATGACATGATACAATTTACTTGTTAAAAAGAATTTTCAGATCAATTAGAAAATAATTTGTTGTAATAAATGCAGAGAGATGCATTTGCACAGAATTTTAGTGTAAAATATTACGGAATGTTCAGAACCTTAAAAAGACTATCCAAACCAAAAGTGATTTCCAGTAAGATAAATGGCTTTATAGTCTTTTAAATCTCCCTAGTAGCTTTTAGTATGCAAATAGACCATATGAAAGATACTAGCGTTTCGAGATGTTCCCATTATGTTTTATTTTTTTATTTTTTTTTATTTTTTTATTTTTTTAAAGATTTTATTTATTTATTTGAGAGAGCGAGAATGAGAGAGAGTACATGAGAGGGGGGAGGGTCAGAGAGAGAAGCAGGCTCCTCGCCGAGCAGGGAGCCCGATGCGGGACTCGATCCCGGGACTCCAAGATCATGACCTGAGCCGAAGGCAGTCGCTTAACCAACTGAGCCACCCAGGCGCCCCTCCCATTATGTTTTAGATCTGCAGATCTTCATTTCTCATTTATAAAATATGCTTTCAAAATTGTCTTTGGGCTTATTTTCTTTTTTTTTTTTTTTTTTAAGATTTTTTACTTATTTATTTGAAAGAGAGAGAGTAAGAGAGAGCATGAGACGGGGGAGGGTCAGAGGGGGAAGCAGACTCTCCCCTGAGCAGGGAGCCCAATGTGGACTCGATGTGGGACTCAATCCCTGGACTCGAGGATCATGAACTGAGCTGAAGGCAGTCGCCCAACCAACTGAGCCACTCAGGCGCCCTGGGCTTATTTTCTAACTTCAATCTTTAATTCTGAAAGTTATTATTAAATAATAACTCGAGAATGTAGACTGGTGGTAGCAGGTGGGGAGTGACTGAAAAGTAGTACAAAGGATTCCTGTAGGATGGATTTAAAATCCCTCATAAAGAATTGTTAGTCGTGTGTTTTCTAATATAAACTTTTTTGTCCAGTGCATATATTTTCATTTCTGCCTGGTTTTCACCTCAAAGCTTATGAAAATGGGTTTAGTTCCTGACACAGGAGAAGGTTGGCATTATGTTAGCCAGCTTTTTGTCCTAAATTTTATCAGTAGGCTGAAATAATTAGTTTTTCTGTACTGTCCTTGTTGTAATGCTATTCTTTCTCTGCATTTTTATTAATGAAGGGAAATAGTTGGACAGAAAGTAATGGGGCAGGCAGTGAGCTTAGGGTGATAGGGATGTTAACCAAGATTGTGCTCTCCGAAAATGTAGTTTGGTTGCTTTCTGGAGTGGCAGTGGAGGAGCACTGGAGGAAAATTGCGACTTGGTGATTTGCCTGTGTAATTTGGTCCTTTTCCACAGTGTCATTCAGACCATTGTGGGGGTTGGTTTTGGTTTTGTGGGTTTTTATTGTTTGGGGGCATGTTGTGGGGTTTTTTTGTTTGGTTATTTTTGTTTTGTTTTTTTACGGGAATAAGGAAAGGAAATTAATCAGACTCTGATTTTGGCCTTAGGAGTTAAAGAATTTTTTTTTAATTTTTTTTTTTTAAGTAATCTCTATACCCACTGTGAGGCTTGAAATCAGAACCCCAAGATCAAGAGTCGCACGCTCTAATGACTGAGCCAGCTAAGCACCCTGGAGTAAAAGAATTTTTAATAATTTTAAAAGGAGCTATTATAAAACTTGACCAAGTGGAGGAAAATAGCTAATTGAAAGATTCACCTGATTGATTTTAAGTTGATTTAGATTTTGCTGAATAAAAGTAAGAAGGGTCTATCCTAAGTAGAAGAAGGAGGCCTTGTGTACTCATTTCTCAGTTCTTTTAACTTGTCAGCCCTTGCTATGAATGCTTTTTCTGGTATTCTGTATGGTATTATTTAGCCTTAAACTTCTAGCCAGGAAAGAGTTCACTGCTGTTTCTGCTAATGAAACAAGGTCAGTACCTCTGAAACAAATAATACATTATATGTTAAAAAAAAAAAAAAGAAAAGATAGTAGGAAAGGAAAAATGAAGGGGGGGGAAATAGGAGGGGGAGACGAACCATGAGAGACTATGGACTCTGTGAAACAAACTGAGGGTTCTAGAGGGGAGGGGGGTGGGGGGATGGGTTAGCCTGGTGATGGGTATTAAAGAGGGCAATTGAATGGAGCACTGGGTGTTATACGCAAACAATGAATCATGGAACACTACATCAAGAACTAATGATGTAATGTATGGTGATTAACATAACGTGATAAAATAAAATTAAAAAAACAAAAACAAGGTCATCACTCTGTCCAGCAATGTTTTTTATGTAATCTGCAAATTTTCTTTAAAATACTAAATAAATTTTCAGTAGGTCTATAGTCAGATACACTTCTCACATGCTTTTAATATGCCACATTGTTTTCTACATAAACAGTCCCTTGTGTTTAAGGATGTGTATTAGCCATGTTCTAAATGACTTAGAAACATTGTAAACTTTTTGCCAGAAATTGGAAGAATGTTTTTCTTGATATATAATGTCAGAAGTAACTGAGTTTCATTATTTTGAAGTTTTATTAGGCACATAAAGTGTGCCAAGTGTTCTTGGCAGATTGTTCCTTTTATCAGTATAACTGTCTTTCTGTGTTCCATCTGAGGCTTTTTAATGGTTATTTGTCTGATACTGCCTTCTTTTTCCTGGTATTTGCCTTCTGTAACTTTTTTTACATTCTTTTGACCTGTCACTTTGTTTTAGGTCATGCCTAATAGGCAGCATAGTTTTTTAATGTGGAGATTTAACCTTTTAACATTATTGTTATTAACATGTTTAATGATCCTGCTATATGTAAGCTGCTTTTTTGTTTCTTTATCCCCTCCTTCCTACTTGTATTGATCATTTGCCCCACTTTCGGGTTTATTTTTAGTGGTAAGGAAGTTGTACCACCTCTATTTCTGTTCTTGTGTTCAACCTTAAAAGCTAGTTTGGCTAGGTATAAGATTGTAAATTCAAGATAATCTTTCATCAGAACTTTAAGTTGTTACTTCATTGGTTTTTTTTAGTACCTCTTGTTTGTGACATCCTAACACCAGTTTGGTTCTTTTTCCTTTGTGGATCCTCTGTTTTTTTCAGCCTAAAACCTTTCAGGAGTTTTGTTGGGAGATTTCACTCTGATGTGTCTGAAAATGTGTCATTTCAGCTCCAGGAATTTTTCTAATATTTCCTTAAACACACCTTTCTGTGCCTCACTTTCTAAACTCCAGATAGATACATGTTGGAACATCTGGATTTATACTCCATGTCATTTAACTTTTCCTCCAGACTTTTCACCTCCCTATCCTCTGTTTTCATTGCATTCTGGCAGATAGCCTTGGCTCTACCTTCTACTTGTTAATTTGCTCCTCAGTTATGCCCATTCTGATATGCAGTCCCAGGCCATCTATTGAGTTGATTGTAATAATCCTTTTTAACTTTCAAGATGTCTAATTGGTGCTCTGTAAAAGCAGACTCTTTCTTTTTTTATTTTATTTTTAGAGGGAGAGGGAGAAAGAGAGTCTTAAGCAGGCTCCACACCCAGCACAGAGCCCAACTTGGGGCTTGATCTCACTACCCTTAGATCATGACCTGAGCCGAAAACAAGAGTCAGACAGTTAACTGACTGAGCCACCCAGGCACCTCAAAAGCAGCCTCTTTTTTAAGTGTGATAGCCTCTTATTCCACTGATGTTAAAGTTTCTGTTTGCTTGGTTTATACTGCTTTTCTCAAATACTAGTTTCTATTTGAGTTGGGTGCCTCTCTCTCATGTTAGCAGTACTCGGCAGTGTGGTCTCTTGAAAGACAGACCAGGTATGCCTGTCACTTGTCTCTTGGGTTTAGTCGATCTTTACTCCTTCTGGATGACAGAGCCCTACTCCAGTGTGCCTTCTGCTTCTCTCAGTGGAGTGGGAGGACTGTTGAGGTTGCTTCAAATGCAGTTCTCCAGCAGTCAACTTGATAGTTGCCCTCCTATAGTCCACAGCCACATAAGAGATTCCTGGTTGTCTACTATGGATGTTTTGTGCCAAGAATTTTCACTGTCAAAGCTTTCGGAAGATGATTAAGGCTTTGGACAAATGGTAGAATTTATATTCATCTTTTAATTTATTTGTGGTTTATTTGGTTCTTTTCATCCTCCTACATCCTAGTTTTAAAATACGTTCCTTATTGACACTAGCTGGCTTAAACTGTTTAATATTCTAAACTTAGGAGGTGCCTGGCTGGCTTAGTCTGTAGAGCATGTGGCTCTTGATCTCAGGGGTCATGAATTCAAGCCCCATATTGGGTGTGGAGCCTACTTTATTTTTTTTTTTTTAAAGATTTTATTTATTTATTTGACAGAGACACAGCGAGAGAGGGAACACAAGCAGGGGGAGTGGGAGAGGGAGAAGCAGGCTTCCCGCCGAGCAGGGAGCCTGATGCGGGACTCGATCCTGGGACTCCAGGATCATGACCTGAGCTGAAGGCAGACGCTTAACGACTGAGCCACCCAGGCGCCCGGAGCCTACTTTAAAAAAAAATGCATTAATATATCTGAACTTAGATAAATACAGTTTCCAACAAATCTTTGCACACTATACTTTTAAAAAATAACTATAGGGGCGCCTGGGTGGCTCAGTTGTTAAGCGTCTGCCTTCGGCTTAGGTCATGATGCTGGGGTCCTGGGATCGAGCCCCGCATCGAGCTCCCTGCTCCGCGGGAAGCCTCCTTCTCCCTCTCCCACTCCCCCTGCTCGTGTTCCTTCTCTCGTTGTGTCTCCCTCTGTCAAATAAATTAATAAAATCTTTAAAAAAAAAATAACTATAGTTGTACTCAGACTAAAGGAGAAGGGGAACAAAAGGTAAATAGGGGGGGAAAAGCAGCAAAGAAAATGAAGCCAGAGTAAGGGATAAAAGAGCAGATAGAAAAAAAGGTTGCTATTTCATTTTCTGTTTGTGAATGAGATGCCCTAGGCCCTAAGTAACTTGACTTTCACAGTTCCTCTTAAGTTATTTATAAAGGGCAGCTGCTTTTGCTTTTGCTTTGTCGGTGCTTACCTGTTGAAGACCTATAGATTCTTTCACAATCACGTTTGTTAAAGCTGGATGATGCTGACAAAGTTTTGGGTAAAGACGTGCCACAAAGCTCTTGGACTTAGTAGCTAGAACCTGGATAACTGGAATTGTCTCCAGAATGCTTCCCAAATGTTGACTGAGGTATTCACAGCTGTCCTCGGTGGTAACCACCAACTCTTCCATATTGTACACATGAAGGATGTGCGTTGGGTCCCCCAGGAAGATTCTGAGACAAAGATGGGAGTACAAAAAATGTACTGATGAACAAACAACAGATTTGGGATAATAATTATAATTAAAACACTAGCAAAGTGTTTCTAGTATCTGTTCTACACTGTTGACAAACAGCCTAAAAGAAAAATAGCAACACAATTACTGGGTATTTACCCCGAAGATACAAATATAGTGATCCGAAGGGGCACATGCACCCCAATGTTTATAGCAGCAGTGTCCACAATAGCCAAACTGTGGAAAGAGCCTAGATGTCCATCAACAGATGAATGGATAAAGAAGATGTGGTATATATATACAGTGGAATATTATGCAGCCATCAAAAAAAATGAAATCTTCCTATTTGCAACAAAGTGGATGGACCTAGAGGGTATTACACTAAGCGAAATAAGTCAATCAGAGAAAGACAAGTATCATAGGATCTCACTGATACGAGGAATTTCAGAAACAAGACAGAGGACCATAGGGGGAGGGAGGGAAAAATGAAACAAGACAAAACCAGAGCAGGAGACAAAACATAAGAGACTCAATCTCAGGAAACAAATTGAGGGTTGCTAGAGCGGTGGGGGGTGGGAGGGATGGGATGGCTGGGTGATGGACATTGGGGAGGGTAGGTACTATGGTGAGCACTGTGAATTGTGTAAGACTGATGAATCACAGACCTGTACCCCTGAAACAAATAATACATTATATGTTAATAAAAAAAATTTAAAAAGAAAAATAGCAACACACATGAATAAATCTTTTTCAGAATAAGAAAGCTGTACGGTCAATAAACATGAAAAGATTTTCAGATTCATTAATAATGAGGAAAATGCAAATCAAAATAATACTGGAATATTACTTTAGATCATGGTTTTTCAATGAACTTGGACACTACTGACATTTTGGATCTGGTAATTCTTTGTGTTGGGGGGCTGTCCTGTGCATTGCAGAATGTTTAGCAGCATCCCTGGTGTCTACCCACCAGGTTAACAATAGCAGCTACTCACCCCTGCCTCCTACGGTTGGATGATCAGAAATTGTGAATTGTGTCCTAACCAGTAAAATCACCCCTGTTTGAGAACCCATTAGACTGGCAAAAATTAGCTATCACAACTCTTGCTGGCAGGAATGGCAGGAAAGTGGATCTTTACATTTAAAGTACTATAGCAATTTTTTTGAAATAAAAAATACATAAATTGTGGACTTTAAGAAAGAACACAGATGAACAAATGGGAAGGGGAAAAAGAAAAAAAAGGAGAGAGGGAAACAAGCCATAAGAGACTCTTAACGATAGAGAACAAACTGAGGGTTGATGGAGGGATGTTGAGGGGATGATAGGCTAAACGGGTGATGGGTATTAAGGAGGGCACTTGTGATGAGCACTGGGTATTGTATGTAAATGTTGAATCACTGAATTCTCGAAAAACCAGTTGCACTGTATGTTAACTAAAATAAAAACTTGTAATATGAAAAAAAAATATATAAACCTTTGGCTTAGCAATCCTACTACTGAGACTTTATCCCATGAAGATACTTATATGAAGCAACTTATATTATAAACAGCCACTCTACCTCCCCATTTTTCTTCTGTCAGTTTATCACTGTTTAATCACTGATCTGAATCTATTCCTGAGTATTGGTAAGTGTTATTTCCTCTCATTTTAGAACTCTCTTGATAGAGCCCAAGCAGCCAAGAACAAAGGCAACAAATACTTTAAAGCAGGAAAATATGAACAAGCTATTCAGTGCTATACTGAGGCGATCAGTTTGTGCCCTATAGAGAAGAATGCTGACCTTTCCACATTTTATCAAAACAGAGCTGCTGCCTTTGAACAGTTGGTATGTATCTTAGGTGTTTTTTTTCTTCTTTTTGTTTTCTTTATTTGCATAGTGTTTCAGCTAATACCACCCAAATCTAATTAATTTTCTGAACAATTTCAATTATTTTGAAATTACAGACTTTTTGTTTTCATATCTTTTAATCACATAACTTTCTTAAGAACAGATTTTAGTTTTGCTGGTTACAAATATAACTATATATTAGATTTTATAAAATTAGATAATACAGGAAGCCACAGTTTCTGGTGAACCCATCCTTCTCAACAGTTTGAGGCTATTCAACTTTTTGTCTCCATATGTGGGGTGGGGGGGAGACCACATATTGTTGTAACATACTCTTTCAGTTGCCACCGTATCTTGTGCAGTTTTTATTCGCACATGCAAATTTGTCATTCTTTCTGAAATGCTATATATAGTAGTAGCTGTTGTATAGATGGATACTGAGAACAGCTTCCTATTGATGAACATTTGGATTGTTTCCTATTTTACCTGTTGCATTCAATGTTTGAGTAAATATTTTCATAAGTATTTTTTTGCATACTTTTGGGAGGATAAAATTCAAGAATAAAATTCTAGAAATGGAAATATAAAGAAATTGTATCAATACCTACTCCAAACAATAATACATGAATATGCTTGTTTTCTATCGTTCTCACTGACTTATATTATCAGTCTTAATAATATTTGCCATTTTGGTAGGAGAAAAATACTGTCTCTCATTGTTTTAATTTACACTTTTTAAGATGTTACTAAAGTTGACCGTCCTTTTCTGTGGTTATTGGGCAATTTTATTCTCCGCATTTGTTCAGATTTTATGGACCATCTCCTATATGGAAGGTTACTATAGTATGAGCTGGGTTTATAAAAGCAAACAGTTATGCATAGAGTTCAAGGATAGCTAAACAATGAACTACTAAATGACATCTTCATAAATGCTTTAAAGAATTAACCTGATCTATAACAGAGGAATGACTGGAGGTGGGGTTGGTACAAACAGTAGAGAAGACGGTGTTAAAAATAGAGGAAACCGTATGTGTAATTGATCTGAGGCAGGAAAAGAGTTTGGTGTGATTATAAAGGATCCTGGAGTATAGAGATTCAACTGGAGAGGTAGCAGAGGGCAGATGAGACAAAGCCTTGCAAAGGTAAGGAAATTGGATTTGATTCTGAGTGTAATGGGAAATACTTAAGGATATTAAGTAGGGCAGGAACATCCTCTAAAATTGCTTTCAATGTTCTGTCAAGAATATATTAAAGGGAGGCAAGAGTGGAGACAGGGAGACCAAATAAGGATGCTGTTGTAGTAGCCTAGGTAAAACATGAAAGAAAGCTGAGACCAACAACTTGGCTGTTGTATTGGATGTGAAGGATAAAGAAAAGCAGGAATGTTAATAACGGTAGAATGGGCAAGGAGTGAGACAGCTAAGTAGAAGTTGAATTAGAAATGTCTCTATTTTAAGGAGAGTGGTTTGGACTAAAGAGACCAATCTGAGCCATCTAATTTTAGATTTTATATAATGCCAGGACAATAGATGTAATCACCTAGGGAGAGAGAGTAGAGATGAGGCCGAGAGTGTTCCACTTGTAGGACTTAGGTGGAGGGGAAGAATTTAGCAAAGGAAACTGAGAAGGAGCCCCCATTGAGGTAAGCAGAAATCAAGTAGAGTGGCTGTTCTTTGGAGGTTTGGCAATAAAGAGGAGCTGAGAAATGGGGTAGTAGCTGCAGGGAATTATGGAATCAAAGGAGGATTTTTAAAAGTTGGAAAATACTAGAGTGAGTGTTTTTATGCTCATGGGAATGCTTCAGTAGAGATGGAGATTGATGCAGAGGAGAAATAGCTAACAGAGTGAAGTCCTTGAAGTGGGGGCAGTATGGATCCAGATCACAAGTAGAGGGGTAGCCTTTGATGAAGAGGGGCACTTCCTCACTTTTAACAGCAGGGAAGGAAATGATATGAGCACAGAGATGCAGGTAGGTTTGTAGATTTTGTGGTAGAAAGATCGTCTAAGTAGGTCCTTTGCCTGTTTTTGAAAATCAGGTTGCTTTTCTTTATTACAAGTATTTATATGAGCTGTTATAATATATTGTGGATATTAACTCTTTATGTATTGGGAATATTTTTGTGTGTTATGGGACTCTTAATACTCAGCCTGTTAAGTTTCCAAAACTGATTTCTCTTGAACAGTGCTTCCTTTAGTGTGACTTTTTTTAATACTTTCAATTACAGCAAAAATGGAAAGAGGTGGCACAAGATTGTACAAAGGCTGTTGAACTTAATCCCAAATATGTGAAAGCTCTCTTTAGACGTGCAAAAGCCCACGAGAAGCTAGACAATAAGAAGGAATGTTTAGAAGGTGAGGGTATTTTTGTGTTTACATATGAAAATTACTAAAGGCTTTATAGTCATTGGTAAATTTATATGAAACTCTGCTTGTGAGTAGAGAAATCACTTGTATTTAAAAGTTAGATTCTTCCCCACCTGAGAATTTGTTTTCTAGTTTAAATTGAGATTGCTGATACTTGAGTATTGTCTCTCTTCTCAGTTATGGAATTAAGTTAGTATTAAGATTTGAAGTTTACATCCCATACATTTTTAACTTGGCAATTAATGAGCCTCAGTGTAATTCCATGAATAAGAAATCAGAAAATAGGTTTTAGGTAAGTGATAGTGTTGCTAAGAATCTACATGTTGTCAGTGATTATCCTAAATAAATATGAAATAATTTTAAGATGAATCATTAAAGAAAACATTTGGTTTTTGCTCTTGACATTTTCAAACATGATTTTATACCTGATTGGAAATTACGTAGTTGGTACAAAGCATCAAGTGAATTTGCCGTTCTCAGTGAATACTGCAAATATTCTGCGGCCTCTAATTGGCCATATTTGCTTCCAAAACTTCAATTAGAATATATAGACCACTGGCTTTTAAAGTATGTTTTTGTAGGTGACATGGCGCTAAACCAAAGTGTGATTAGACAAGCTAACTCTGCTAAAATCAATAATCAGATTTTGCCATAATTATTTTTTTAAGTAACATTATTTAAAAGGAAAAAGCCATTTTATTTTTAAAATCTGGATTACCAAGTGAGGATGGTTTAGAGAATGGTTTTTTTGAAGTTTTGTGGTGTCGTGTACTTTGGTTGTGGGTGGAAGGACGGTTGCTTTGGAAAAGAGAATTCTGAGTTTTCAGCCAGCCCTGGAAGTTACTAACAGTTAATAATTGGTAGAAAGGAGGTTAAGTGGATTTTAGATAGGAGGAACGGGATGGGAAAAAGACATTGATATTGGCATTAGCCAGGTTATCAGAGGAACACACAGCCAATTGACTTGTTTGGAGGATTTGGAATTTTGAGAAACTGAATTCAGAAAGAGTGGGAACAGCTAGTGTTTGAGTATTCTGAAAGGTTGAGAGTTTAAGGAACCACTGATCTTTTAAATGTGAAACCACCTTATCTTGAGCTGTGGCATAACCAGATGAAAATGGTATTTTGCAGCAGATTTAATTGAGAACTCTTGGCCAGATGGCTTTGGACACAAGGAATAACTCTGAGGCCTGTAAAAAGAATCAGACATGAGAGAGCCACATTTCACTGATTTGGCCTCTAGGTACTGGCCAGAAGAGAATCTTCCTGGATTCCTTGTTTATTTACTATGTAGAATGTGAGAGTGGTGAGAAACATCACAAACCATGCAGTATAGTCCCTTGGATTTCACAGGTGAGGAAAGTGAATAACCAGAGAAGTGGAATTTCTGAGCTTTGAGTTCGGTTATAGAGTATATAAAACTAAATGTTGAACAGAATCAATTTATTGGAAATGAAATTGATAGCTACATCAGGCTATCAGTTTTGCTTGGCTTTCTGTGGTAACACTGTGCCCATTTGATGCTGCTGATCATCTTTGCAATAATTTTATACTTTTATTTTTTCCATCATTTCTAGATGTCACTGCTGTGTGTATACTAGAAGGGTTCCAAAATCAACAAAGCATGCTGTTAGCTGATAAGGTTCTTAAACTTCTTGGAAAAGAGAAAGCCAAAGAAAAATACAAGGTAAGTCTGAGTTGGTCAGTAGAGGGAATATACATTATGAAGGGTCATTTTTAATTTACACTGCTTAAACTTGGATGTGATAGTAATGGTAACTGAAATTAGATCTGGATTATAGGCTTTTCCTGTGATCTTAGGCTTTTGTGGCTTATCTTTTCAAAATAAGAATGTAGGCTATATCCAATATGGTATCTGGAGAATACTGAAAGAATTCATCTATATTAGGGGTCACCAAACAAGGCCTATGGGCCACATCCACTCTGCCATCTGTTTGTGTAAGTTATGTTTTACTGGAACACTGCCCTCAGACATTGTTTTTAAAAAGGCTGCTTTTTTTTTTTTTAAAGATTTTATTTATTTATTTGACAGAGACAGAGATAGCGAGAGCAGGAACACAAGCAGCGGGAGTGGGAGAGGGAGAGCAGGCTTCCCACCGAGGAGGGAACCTGATGTGGGACTCGATCCCAGGACCCTGGGATCATGACCTGAGCCGAAGGCAGACGCTTAATGACTGAGCCACCCAGGCGCCCTAAAAAGGCTGCTTTTTAAGCTAAAACAGCAGAGTGGAGTGGTTGTGACGGAGACTATATGGCCTGCAAAGCCTAAAATACTTATTATCTGGTCTTTTACAGGAAAAATTTGCCAACTCCTATCCATATCATTAAAGTTTTTAAAGATATAAAATATAAATTGGCACTGGTTTTAGGCAGTCTGTAACAGATGACTTAATTCAAGAAACATTTATTGAACAAAGCAATTTTAGAAGGGTGGGTAGATATGGTCCTTGCCCTTACAGAATTACAATTTAGTGAGAGAGACCATTAGTAAGTGTAAAAGGCATGATATGGTGAAGTGTCATGGAGGGATATAAGTAGGTGCCATGGGACTACCACAGGCATCACTAAATTTCACTGGAGATTTTTTGCTAAACTTCAGTAATGTCAAGTCAATTGTTCCTTTTTTCTTTAAGATTAACTTTTCTCTTAAATTGATTTTAATAAGCTGTGTGTTTTTTTAATTTTGCACTCCTGAATATTCACTGAGTTAAACAGTTAAAATGGGTTTCTTCACTGCAGGACTTTCATGTGCTAGGATATATTGTGAATCTCCAAGAGGAATGTAGCTGTAGTTGTTCTCAGTCTCTTTAAACTCTGGAACCCTTTTTTCCCTTGATCATTTCCTAGAACAGGGGTTCCGCAAAACACTGTAAGTACCATGTAATAGTCTCACAACCTCAAAGGAGCCTCGTTTCCTTGTGTATATTTATATAATGTTATTGTTGAGTGATTATACTGGTTGGACTTCCGGGGTGGTAAGAAAAATATAAGATAACCTACATTTACATAGGTTTCAAATCAGTTTCCACTTATATTTTCTTTTTTTAAGTTTTTATTTGTTTAAGTAATCTTTCCACCCAACATGGGGCTCGAACTCACAGCCCCAATCAGGAGACACATGCTCTTCCAACTGAGCCAGCTACGTGCCCCTCCACTTATATTTTCTAATCTGTTTGTATGCCACCTTTGTGGCACAAAATCACAAAATACTTTTTTACATTATTTTTATTTTTACAAGAACCCTGTGAGATAAATAAGGCAAGTATTTTTATTGCCATTTCGGAGATGAGAAAACTGAAAATGACGTGTACAAGGTCACATGGCTAATAAATGGCAGAGCTAGAATTTGTATCTTGTTCCTTTGATACTTAAGTCCATTACTTACATTGTTTTCATTTTAAATTTGTAATTCTCTGTGGAAGGCAGGGAGATGCCTTTTCCAAGCTGAAATAGTAAACTAAAAGACATTAATGATTTACTTAGCCTTCAGTGACTGCTATTTAAAGTGGAAAATGATTGCCACTGTATATTCCTATGCAGAGTCTTTAGTGAAATACTGAAGTTAAGCAGACTTTTTACTTGATGGGTGACCATTTGATTTAAAATATTAACTTGTATAATCCTAAATTAAGACATTGAATCTCTTCCAAAAAAATATGGGTTTCCCCTTAGATTTCCTGTTGTTGTCTTCTTTCCCAATTTCATCTATCCTAGATTAGGTCATTTACTTACAAAGCCAAACTCCCTTTTTCTTTCCCCTCCTTCAAATACAAAGGCATTAAATCTACCAAAATAACAGAAATGGTATTTGTTATGCATACAATCTAAAATATCATATTTCAATTTAAAAATCTTTTGATTAAATTTTTAAGCTAAAGGATCCAAAATATAAGAGCCTTATGGCCATGTTATTCCCTCTACCCTCTTTAAAACTTTATCCTAATCAGACTAAAAGGAGAAATAAAATACTTCTATAATTATGAATCAGATTGCCATGTCAAAAGTGGTAATTTAAATAAGAAATGTGATTTCATTCAGACTTTCAGTGGCATTTACTATAATGGAGATCTTCAGATGCAATACAATTAGAGGACAGATGAAAGCCCGTGGTAAATGGACTTAACGTTACAGCACTTGTGTAAGATGTGGTCTTGAATGGTTAATTAAGATGCTGATCTTCTAGGACAGAGACCAGAGGGAGATAATTTTATTTTTTTATTACATTTTTAAGATTTGATTTTTAAGTAATCTCTGCACCCAGTGTGGGATTCAAACTTAAAACCCCAAGACCAAGAGTTACACACTGTACTGACTGAGCCAACCAGGCGTACCAGGAGATAATTTTTAACTCATCAGCTGTTTGCGTCCTGTGTTACACATTTCACCTTTTTAACTTTTAGTGAGTAGTAGGGGTTCTTGATCCTTTACATCTTTGGAGAGGGGAAGTGTCATTTAATATTTATTTATTTATTTATTTATTTATTTATTTAAGAGAGCTTGAGTGCACTTGTGTGTGTATGTGTCGGGGAGGGGGAGGGGCAGAGGGAGAAGGAAAGAGAGTCTTAAGCAGACTCTACACTCAGCTCAGAGTCCAGTGTGGGGCTCGATCTCATGACCCTGCGATTATGACCTGAGCCAAAACCAAGAGTCAGATGCCTAGCCAACTGCACCACCCAGGAGTCCCAGGGAGGTGTCATTTAAAGCCTGCTTTGAACAGCTGGGATGGGTAACTCTACCTATTCCACTATCTCTTGTCCTGTCCTGTGGTTTGGAGCCTAATAGTCTTCAGTTGTTTGAGAATGAGATTCCAGTTTTTACAGCATTCATTCTCACTGTTGTACAAATGTACCTGCTTCTTTGGTCAGTGTTTTCTCATTTTGATATATTTAAACATGATTAAATTTCAGAATCGTGAACCTCTGATGCCATCTCCCCAGTTTATCAAATCTTACTTCAGTTCTTTCACGGATGATATAATTTCTCAGCCCATGCTTAAAGGAGAGAAGTCTGATGAAGATAAAGACAAAGAAGGAGAGGCTTCAGAAGTTAAAGAAAAGTAAGTGTATCAAGCATAATATCTATATATCCTACATGATATTCTCAAGAGGATTCCCAGTGAGTAGAGTGGTTGACTATATTGGAACAGGGGCACTAACTTGAAAAGTATCATGTAGCTCAACATCCAAATGTTTTAGTGCAGGGAGGTTTATAAACTATGAGGTGCTTAGGAGTGCCCTGAAGAGTGACTTTCTTCAGAGTTTTTTCTTTGTTTTCTGCTTGCCTACCCATTCTTTGGGCTTCTTGTGTTTGCTCCTATAGAGAATTGAAACCAAAGTACAAAATGCTATGTTTACAACTAGAGATCAAGTGATCTGATGTGGTATGTAAGTCACCTACTCTGCTTATCCATTTATATTGTGTTTTGGTATTAAAACTAGCTCTCCTTTCTAAGAGAAGGTTCACTATTGCTACCAACATGCCATTTTTTAATGAGTTCTGGAAAAATGGGAGTATTGTTCCTGTAGCAAAGCATAGTTTTGCATCTATAGCACATTGGAAAGTTTGAGGAAAGATTGCTTTTGATTTGTATCTCCTAATTTTTCAACCATTGTTGGCCACCTTTTAAGGGAAGATACTATGCATAATTGTACCAAGATATTCAAATTTTAGTGAGTTGATACACAGTCTTTTCAGAAAATGTAGTTGAGAAGTAAATGTTTAAGATAATGCCAATAATTTCCTCCTCAGGTTAGGGAATAGTCCTTGCTAGAAAAACTACAATGAAGTTAAAATGCAGGGAATATTAGAATGTAATGATTAATTAAGATAAATTAAGAGAGTTCATAAGATTTTGACTGATACAGCCTAAGTTACTTGCCAGTTTTCTGTACTCAGGATATATAACAAATGAAATGAGAAAATATACTCTAACTTATGGAGCCTTATATTTGTAAGACCCCTTAGAGGTTAGCTAGTATAAATTTCCTTTTCAGGTCAAAAAAAAATCCCTTCTACAGGCATCCTCAATAAAAGTTATCATCTTAGAAGAATAATGATGTTGTGGCCACTGTATTTTAAAAAGTAGGAAAGGGTGTGTTTTTGTAATGCCCCCCCCTTAATAGAAGAATCTTCCTTTAAATTTGCTTCTTTGATATTTCCACCTATTCATTCTAGGTCTGTTTATTTAGGTGAAACAACAGCTTCTGGATGAGAGCCCTTCAGATAATTCTCTGCCTCCAGTCTTGCTCTTCTGTAGTGTGTTTTCCACAACATAGAGTGTTCTTTACCAAGTACAGATTGGGTCATGTCTCTTCCCTTGGCTTCTGTCACCTAAACTTAATTATCTCTTCTCTTTTCTTTCTGTTGATCATAAAATAACTTGAGTGACATCAGTGTGCCATATGTATGAAGGTGAATAAGACCAGATCCTTGTCCATGTTGCAGATCAGTCAGTCATTAGCTCATCTTTTATCACATCTAAATGCCGAAGCCTGGGCAGTAACCCTAGGTTTCTGCTGTTGACTCTGTTAACCTTTTTCCAGGACATCAAGAAAAATCCCAGTCCACACCAGGAATCCTAATCTGTTATTCCTTTCCCCACTATCCCATTCCAGTCCTACACTGGAATGTTAAGGGGAAGTGGACAGTTGCTTAACTCTAGTAATACTAAGTGTGGCAAGTTTCAGCATTTGATCCTTTCATAGTAAATAATTTCCTATGTTCATTTTTATTTTCAGTTCTGGATATTTAAGGGCCAAACAGTATATGGAAGAAGAAAACTATGATAAAATAATAAGTGAATGCTCAAAAGAAATAGATGCTCAAGGCAAATACATGGCAGAAGCATTATTATTACGAGCCACCTTCTACCTGCTTATTGGCAACGCCACTGCGGCCAAACCAGATTTAGATAAGGTCATCAGTTTGAAAGAAGCTAATGTGAAGGTACATTTTAAAATGTGTCTGTGTGTGTCTGTGTGTGTGTGTGTGTGTGTGTGTGAAAAGAATTAATTAAAAGAATGGGGCTTGTATTACAGGTTTTGCCAAATTTTTCACATTGCAGTTGCCATTTTCCAAAAGACTGTTTTTATTTTGGAAGCAACTACACCTAATGATGATTTGGTGCAGTGAAACTGAAACGTAAATATCAGTGATGTTTATCTTTAGCCAGAAAAGGAATTTTTGTCTTTTTTCTATGGCATCTGGTAACTTCAGCTTTCTTTTAAAGCCACTGCCTACTGTATTAGACTATATTTAGATCGGGGGAAGGGCGATATAGTAATGCTATAGGTAGTACTGTAACTAACATACAATAGGTAGTACAAGATTATAAAATACATTTAATAAAATAAACACATTTAATAATTTGAAAGATTTTATGTCACATGAATTAAAAAACGGGTTCTAAAAATATATAGATATATACTGAAATATATCAAAAGTTTCTATAGTTGTGTGGTTGGAACAGCTTTTTAGGTGTACATAATTATTTTCATAATTAAGATTTAGGGGGATCTGAATATATGAGCCTTCTACTCAGTGTTTTAATAAGACAGAGCTTAGCTACCAATTAACTTACTAGTTAACATTGTGATTTTGGTTTTCGTTTCCCTATGGCTAATGATGCTGAAAATCTTTTCATATTCTTACTGGCCATTTGTATATATTCTTTGGAGAAAGTCTATTCAGATCTTTGACATATTTTTAAATTGGGTTCTGTTGTTGAGTTCTGTATATATCCTGGATAAAAGCACCTTATCGGATACATGATTTGGATGCCTTACTAATTAACATCTCTGTGGCCTGTTTCCTCACTGAATTAAGTGAATTCTCGCTTTTTTGCCCTCCAAATGAATCATTCATGTATTTTGTGGAAAAGTAGTTTTCAAGGCCTAAGTATTTGTTAATAAACTATCTTTTTTTTTTTTAAAGATTTTATTTATTTATTTGAGAGAGAGAGAATGAGAGAGAGCACATGAGAGGGGCGAGGGTCAGAGGGAGAAGCAGACTCCCTGCCGAGCAGGGAGCCCGATGCGGGACTCGATCCAGGGACTCCAGGATCATGACCTGAGCCGAAGGCAGTCGCTTAACCAACTGAGCCACCCAGGCGCCCAATAAACTATCTTAACCTCTTGTAAACAAAAGGTGTTATGACTGTTAAAAGTTCCTTTCAAAATGAGGTTTTCAAATTGAAGATACGCTCGTAATACAATTTTTAATTTTATTTCCTACTGATTACAAATATGTTCTGTTTTTGTTATAATTGTGGGGGCATTCTTATTTGTTTCATTGAAAGAAAATTTACATGTACTTTTGCTCAAAAAATTTTTTTGGAGAAGAAACCTATTTCTTGCTTTCATGACCATGACTTTTTATTTCAATGGCAAGTAATAATGATGGCTATCATATGCCCTGTACAAAAATTAACTCAAAATGGATGAGAAACCTAAATGTAAGAGTTCAAACTATAAAACTCTTGGAAGAAAACCTAGAAGGAAATCTTCTTTACCTTGGATTAGGCAGTGATTCTTTAGATATGGCAACAGTACGAAAATCATCAAAACTAGAAACGTTTGTAGTTAAAAGGACACCATCAAGAAAGAGAAGCCACACGCCACAGAATGGGGGAAGATATTCACAAATCATGTATCCGATAAGGTGCTTTTATCCAGGATATATACAGAACTCAACAATAGAACCCAATTTAAAAATAGGTCAAAGATCTGAATAGACTTTCTCTGAAGAATATATACAAATGGCCAATAAGAATATGAAAAGATGTTCAGTATCATTAGCCATAGGGAAATGAAAACCAAAATCACAATGAGGTATCACTTTATACCCACCAAGATGGCTATAATCATAAAGATGGACAATTAAAAGTATTGGTGAGGATATGGAGAAATTGGAAGTCTCACATATTACTGGTAGAAATATAAAATGATAAAGTCCCTTTGGAAATTAGTTTGGGAGTTCCTCAAAAAGTTAAATATATATATATCAACACAAAAACTTGTACATGAATGTTCATAGCAGTGTTATTCATAATAGCCAAAAAGTGGAAGCAACTCAGATGTTCCTCAACTGACGAACAGATAAATTGTGGTATTATCTGTACAATAGAATGATTATTCAGCCATAGAGAAGAAAGAAGTATTGACACATGGTATGACATAGATGAACCTTGAAAACCTTATGTTAAATGAAGGAAGCTAGACACAAAAAGGCCACATCATGTCCGGTTCCATTTCTGTGAAAAGTTCAGAACATACAAATCTGTAGAAATAGAAAGTAGAGTGATGGTTTCCAGGGGCTGCGGATTAGGGAGGAAATGGGAAATGACTACTAATGTGTATGAGGTTTCTTTTGGGGGTGATGGAAGTGTTTGGAATTAGTGGTGATGGTTGCACAGTTCTGTGAATATTTTAAAAACAACTTGTACACTTTTAAAGGATGAGCTTTTGGTGTGTGAATTAGACTTCAATAAAGGTGTTATTTTTTTAAAAAAACTGAATTCTAGTCATGACAAACCTTTTCTCATTTTGGTTCTGTAGCTTCGAGCAAATGCTCTCATCAAAAGAGGCAGCATGTACATGCAGCAGCAGCAGCCTCTGCTGTCTACTCAGGATTTTAACATGGCTGCTGACATTGACCCTCAGAATGCAGATGTTTATCACCACCGAGGACAGGTAAATTTATTTTCGTATCAAGAGTTCTGACCTTTGGATTGAGGAATATGGTACCATTTTTGAGAATGTTGTCACAGGTTTCCTTGTATCACTTCTGATAGCTGTGAACAAGGTATAGTTTTATAGTTTGGGTTGGCATTTATTCAGTCCCATCTTAAATATTTGTCCTTTGAGTTTTGGTATTTGCTGATAAAAAAAAAAAAGAAGCCTACAAATGTTGGCTTGCCTGTTCAAGTTTGGTTTTCAGGTGTTTCTGGCTCCTAGATTTTCAGTGACATTGAAACATTTGTTGGACATTTTGAGTTAATGCTAGAATCAACAAGGTGATTTCTGTGGGCTTCTTGGTGTAAGGAAATTTTGTCCTGGACTATCCAAATAGTACCAAAAAAATCTCTTCTGAATGGAGTTTTCTAATAAGCATATTTGATTTTTAGTAAAGATATGTAGTGACGAGGGGCGCCTGGGTGGCTCAGTTGGTTAAGCGACTGCCTTCGGCTCAGGTCATGATCCTGGAGTCCCGGGATCGAGTCCCGCATCGGGCTCCCTGCTCGGCAGGGGGTCTGCTTCTCCCTCTTCCCTCTCATGCTCTCTGTCTCAAATAAATAAATAAAATCTTTAAAAAAAAAAAAAAAAAAAGATATGTAGTGACGAAAGCCATTCCCAGTTTCATCCTCATCTGGGGAACACATGGCTTTATTATCTGTTTAACATGGATGGCTTCTTGAAATGCATTAGGGTGGAATGTATAGGCTATCCATAGAATAACAGAAAAGCAGCTGCCTTTGGCTCAGGTCATGATCCCAGGGTCCTGGGATTGAGTCCCATATCGGGCTCCCTGCTCAGCAGGGAGTCTGCTTCTCCCTCTGCCCCTCCCCCCTACTCATGCTCCCTGTCTCTCTCAAATAAATAAAAAAATCTTTAAAAAAAAAAGAGGGCGCCTGGGTGGCTCAGTCGTTAAGCATCTGCCTTCAGCTCGGGTCATGATCCCAGGGTCCTGGGATCGAGTCCCACATCGGGCTCCCTGCTCTGTGGGAAGCCTGCTTCTCCCTCTCCCACTCCCCCTGCTTGTGTTCCCTCTCTCGCTGTCTCTCTCTCTGTTGGAAAAAATAAATAAAAATATTTTTAAAAAAAGAAAGAAAGGTAATTACTGATGTCTGATCCGCTTTGAAATTTTAAAGTACAGAGATGTTCAGTTTTCTAGGAGAACAGGTTCTTGCTTAAGAGTGACCAAAACTGCAGTACAAAAATGGTGGGTTTCTAATGGTGTTTTTGTTTTTTGGGTTTTTTTTTGTTTTTTTGGTGGACAGCAAAGCAAGGTTTATTGAGCGATAGCAAAGTGATCCTACAAAGCTCCCAAGGAGGGAGGGGACCCAAGAGGGTTCCCCTCTAATAGTGCTTTAGAAAAAATTGGTTAATAGTTTTAGAATCTTTCCTTTAAATGATAGGATTTTCTAGTTCACTGTTTCTAGAAAGTAATTCCGTATTGAATACTACATGCATAGCATGATGCTAAACTGTGATAAGAGACACTGTACTCAACTGGTGCACCTATTATTTTGAATTGCGTATATTTGTGTGTGTGTGTTTTTGTTTTTGTTTTTTTTCTTAGCTGAAAATACTGCTTGATCAAGTTGAAGAAGCAGTGGCAGATTTTGATGAATGTATTAGATTAAGACCTGAGTCAGCTCTGGCACAAGCTCAGAAATGTTTTGCATTGGTAGGTTCTACTTTATTTTTGTGTTTTCCTAAACATCATTTGTATTTCCCATTGTTAACAAAAATAAGTACCTCATTGTCTACAAAACCATCATCTCTTTTTTCCCCCAAAGGATGACTACAAGGGAAAAATGTGTTTAGGGTAATAGAAGTGTATTTGCTAAATGAGGAATTGCTTCTGTATTCCTCTGGATGTTTTATTTGAGTTCATCTTGGTAGATGTTTCTCCCTGATTTCATGCTCCCCTAAACGGCACTGTTCTCCCTGCTTTTCTACCATAAGCTAGCACAAAAAAACAAAAGCATTTTGAGGAAATACTCTTCAATCATACCACATAACTGCTCTCTCATCTCACCTTATTAATATTCAGAAACACAAAGCTGAAAATCAGGTAAAATAAGTTCATTTTTAGTGAAATGAGGTACTTCCAGTTAACCCTATAGCCTGAGTCCTAAAAGACTTTTTAAAGAAATTGGTCATGAGCACATTTATATTATGGATGAAAAATGTTATTAGGTGAAGCTTAATAGTAACTTTGGTAAAGTGGTAATAAATTATATTAGATTTAAAACTCCCCCATTTATATGCAAAGTTAACTTCTTACAAGTTAGTATGCCTTCTTCTAGATTATTGAACATCTTGAAATTGTATAATGGCAATGAAGTCATAGTTGTACATAGCCTATGGATCCCTGCTCCAGAGATATTTCCTTGGAACCCTTTTAGATGCAGCAAATTAGGTTAGCAAATCACCTGCTTTTCTGGAAATACTTATGTTATTTTGTGTGACTTTTGTAATATGTTAAATTCCATGAGTTTTTGAGTTCTTGATTTGACAGGGCTGTTTTGATTTTTTTTAAACAGTATCGCCAGGCATATACAGGAAACAATTCTTCACAAATCCAAGCAGCTATGAAAGGTTTTGAAGAGGTCATAAAGAAATTTCCAAGGTGTGCTGAAGGCTATGCACTATATGCTCAGGTAAATGTGATTTTTCCTATTTTTTCAGTTGGCAGTCCTTTTTTTTTTAAGATTTTATTTTCTTTTTTAGAGGTGGGGGAGGAGCAGAGGGAGAGGGAGGAGAGAGAGAATCTCAAGCAGGCTCTATGCCCAGGAGATCCCGATGCAGGGCTTGATCTCACAACCCTGAGATCATGACCTGAGCCAAAATCAAGAGTTGGATGCTTCGCCGTCTGAGCCACGCAGGTACCCCTTAAAGATTTCATTTTGAAGTAATCTCTACACCCAACATGGGGCTCGAACTCACAACCCCAAGATCAAGAGTTGTGTACTCCACTGAGTGAGCCAGCCAGGGCCCCAGTTTACAGTCCTTGTAAAGAACTGCATTTGTATGCTGAATTTCAGTATGGAAATTAGAAAACGGTGCTTCCCTGGTTGCAGCTTCTATGAACCCAAATGGCTTTGTTCCTGTTACGATTCCCCTGCCTCCAAAATGGTCTTTTGAATCACCTTAGGAGTGACTCCTATGTTAATACAGTTTGAAAACCCTGGCCCTAAACTCAACGTGGGGAAGCTAAAGTTGAGCATTTCCCTCAAGTGTTCATTTGGATTGGATTTACAGAAGTTAATTACCTTAGGAAAATTTACTCTGTGCAGTTGGTGGGAAGAATGTCATGGAAAGGTTTTTCTTCCTATTTAGATCACTGACAGCTCATTTTAATATCTCTGTGGTTTGCCAAATCCTGAACCTTTCCTTGCTTTAGGATTGAAGGTGTGGAAAGTAGAATGTACACTTAAAAATTATTTTCACTTTTTAATTGTAGTCTAAAGTCTTTGAAAACTTACTAATTTTAAGTCATCCATTTAAATGAAAATGGTTAGCTTCTTATAGCCACAGTTAGACTTTTTTCTGTCAGTAAATGATCTCAGAATGACTGTTTTCTCTCTTAGTCTTTAAGTTGAAAGTTGCTTTTGGTATATTCATAAACCAGGTATCTCAGTACGCTGTATAATATCTTCTCTTACTCTTTTTTATTCCAAAGAAATGTTTTCCCCCTACCCCAAACATCACAGAAATAAGAAACATTTAAAAATGGCCATCTGGGGTGCCTGGGTGGCTCAGTTGGTTAAGCATCTGCCTTCGGCTCAGGTCCTGATCTCAGGGTCCTGGGATCAAGTTCCGTGTCAGGCTTCTTGCTCAGTGGGGAGCCTGCTTCTCCCTCTGCCTGCCACTCCCCCACTCCTACTCTCTTTCTCTCTGACAAATAAATAAAATCTTTAAAAAATAAAATAAAATAAAATGACTGTCTGGGGTAGACACCTACCTCCAAACCTTTCTGAAGGTTGTTTTGTTTTTAATTTCTTCCATGCATTCTTTGGTCAAGTTATAAGTACCACAGGGTATAACTTTTTTTTGAGAGGGATTATGATAAGATTGGTTTATGTTGGATCTGTTCTTTAGAAGTCCTAATATCAGGTCACCTGGGGGGCTCAGTCAGTTGAGCGTTTGAGTCTTGATTTTGGCTTAGGTCATGAGATCAGGTCCTGTGTTGGGCTCCACACTCAGCATGGAGTTTGCTTGAGATTTACTCTCTCCCTCTGCCCCTCCCCCTGCTCGTGCTTTCTCTTTCTCTCTAAAATAAAATCTTTTTTTCTTAAGAAGAAAAAAATTCCTAATATCACTGTATTGTTAAGAATTGAGATTCTAGGGTATGAAGTACAACCCAGAAATTCTTTAAATTGAGTTTGAAATGATATATTTGTTTTAAAATTCTAGACAGAATGGTGATAATAAAAAAATGAAACACTGGTGGCTGACTACACACTATTGTGAAAGCATGTGTGATATAAAATTTTACAGAATGCATAGAAGTTAAAATAGGACAAACACACATTATAATTGTAGGACATTTTTATTGAATAAGTACATTTGGGTTTATGCATTATGTTTGATTAGGAACAAACCAGAAAGTGACAGCACCATCCTCATCACTGAAATGAAATTCAGAAGGGTTTTTTTTGGGCACAGATTTCTATAAGCAGCTAAAAGAGCAAAGGCCACTGAATAGCTTTTAAAGAAACTAATACTAGGTACAACCTCTTGAGAGCTTTTCTAATTGCATTTTTCCCTGTCACTATGCTGCCTTCAGAATAGCTATGGCTTACTTGAGCTATCATCTTATCAGCACTAACGTTACTAGTCTAAAATTTCTATCCTTTGACCCCTCTTTTGATTTTTACTTCATGAAATATCTATATGTTACTTTATATACACCCTAATAGTTATAGTGTAACTTTTTTTTTTTTTTAAGCTTTTATTTGAGAGAGAGAGAAAGAGCACAAGCAGAGGGAGCGGCAGGGAGAGGGAGAAGCAGGCTCCCCACTGAGCAAGGAGCCCGATGGGGGACTCGATCCCAGGACCCTGGGATCATGACCTGAGTAGAAGGCAGACGCTTAACCGACTGAGCCACGCAGGCGTCCCAAGTGTAACTCTCAAGCTTGAGCTTAGATGCTGGCCAAGTCTCAAAGTTAGGTTCAGTGTGAACTGGTATCCATATAACCAAGTGTTCCATTTCTGCCATGGGATTTGCCCTAAAATAGTTGACTGTAGCTGCTTTTTTTTTTCTTCTATCAACATTTTTAAGGAATGACTCTGATAACAGTTAACACATAACTGAATTTATTCTTCCAAATGAGTATTGTCTTTAAAATAAGTCCCTTATGACATATTATGATAAATTATGAATAAGTGACATGAGTGTACCTGTGAGAAACTGATATTAGAACTGGCACCAAGAGTGGGACTTTCTCTGGTCTACACTGTACCAGATCATCTGCTATTTTATGTAACCACTTGACAAAAAGAACAGTTAAGATTTCATATTTACAGTAATGCTTTTATAAAAAAAATAATAAAGATGTAACATTTAAACTTGGTAATAATGGATAAGTTAAGTAAATTTTAATTAGTAAACAATATACTTTTAATTGCTTAGGTTGACAGTTAACCTTAATATAACTGAAGTATCTCCTCACATAGGCATTAACAGATCAACAACAGTTTGGTAAAGCTGATGATATGTATGATAAATGTATTGATTTGGAACCAGATAATGCCACAACATATGTTCATAAAGGGTATGTATATTTATGGTTCTCTGTTTCTGTAAGAAACTATATATCTTGCATGTAATAAGATGGATTTCTTCTGGTCATTAAGAAAGGAAGAGGGGACTGTAATAGAAAGTATCAGTGAGTTAAGTGACAAATTTCTTAATGCTGTAGATGCTTCATTGTTAATATTTAAAATTTTATGTTTCATTCTTATACAGCAGTTGGTAAATATACTGTTTTCACTCTTTTAAAGATTTCAGTTCTGAACATCCTTTCAAATGTTAGCTATATCAAAATTAGTTTTTCCAGTCCTTATGTACTTATCATTTAAAAAAAACTTTATACAAAGTAAAAAAGCTTTGCAGGGTAAGTTAGTAATAGAATCTAGACCTTTGGACACTTTTTTCATAATAAGGATTTTGGACTATAAAACCAATATACAATTGAAAAAAATAATGCGAATCTGATTATGTACTGTTTTAGATTGTTTTTCCTTGTAAATTCATTTATGGCAGAAATTGAGTTGTGTGCTTATATTCCTATTGATACTATGCCATAGTTACATCTGACTGCCTTGTTGCATTTGCAGTTTACTTCAGCTTCAGTGGAAGCAAGATCTGGATAGAGGTTTGGAGCTCATCAGCAAGGCTATTGAAATTGACAATAAATGTGATTTTGCATATGAAACCATGGGAACTATTGAAGTGCAAAGGTAACTTTTATGGTCTGTTCTAAGGAAATTTAAGGCAGCTCCATAGATAACTTATCTTTTCATTCTTCTCATTACAGAATATGTTATTGTCAGTATCCACTAAGTTCTTAGTATGTCATGCCTTTTGAAGGAAGCTTCCCTCAAAACTATACAACTTTGATTTGCCTTGTTTCATTTTTTCCTTTTGCATTAGAAAGGAAAATTTGATCTTTCTCTAATACCTCTTGTGTGTTCTTTCCTCTTTCCACCTATATTATTTCTGTTGGAGGAAAAAAATACCTGCAGTGTGCTTAGGCAGTGCACAGCATAAGGATTCCTGCCAGAATACAGGAGGATCTAGATCCTGCTACAAATAAGCAACCAGCCAAGTACCTGGACACGTTGAAACATCCCTGAGCCCATGAGTTGTCTTAAAAATCAGGGAGCTAGATAAGATTTTTTGCAACTCTTACTGCTCATAACCTTTTGTTTTGTGAAAATATTTATCCGGAGTTGCACTTGGTAGCCACCATTAACAGGTGACTACTGTTTATGCCATAGAATTTAGTGTCGTATACCATCTTAATATTCGCATTGCTGTCCATTTGAGTACTCTAGGCCAGGTACTGAACCTTGGGTATTTTTCCAAATTTTATTTCAAATGATCTTTACCCCAGTCCTTATAAAGGTAGGGATTATATGATCTTTAGTTTAACTGAAGAGTGTAGAAACTGATGCCCAAACTGGTTAACAAAGTTACATGACAATCCAGTAGTAGGAATAGGATATTAGCCCCTATATTTCACTGTTCGCATTGCTGTCCAAATTAACTGATCTTGTTAGGAATCAATAGGGATTGTCTTAACTCCCTGTCATTCAGCCCCTCCTGGGTCCTCTCTTTGCCCCGTAGTGGGCAGAATATATATAGGCTGATGGAATTTGTGACAATTACATGTAAATATTATTTATTTGCCAGTCTGTTAATGTGAATATTCTTGCACTAGGATAGGATGCGATTCTGGTTCTTAATCTTTTGAGGAAAGCTATAAAGTTATTTGTAGAGCCTGGGTTAAGAACGCTGATAGGCATTTTGATGGGTTTTCTTGGTATATTAATTATACTTTAAGGAATCCATTCTAAATCCTGACTTACAAATAAATGAATGAATGTAAATGAATAAGTGAAATTGCTCATTATCCTAGCATTTAGCCAATCTACTGTCTACCTAATAACCAAACATGAACTCTTAAAAGTTTTTTTTTAAAAAAACAAGTCTTTCATGTAGCCATATATTGTGGTAGGAGGTTAAGTACAGTCACTCCAGAGGTCTGTTGTATTTCTTAAGAGTTTAACTGCATACATATAGTAGAAACTTTATAAATATTTATTGTAAGATTACAGGCATGTATGCATATATACATGGGTAAGACAACTTAAAACAGCTCTTGGTTCTTGGCAAGTATGTAAAGCCTAACCACACCTAGACTGTGAGAGGTAAATTATATTTTTTTTGACCAAGCATATTCATCTATTTACTCAAAAAACAGATACTAATTACCAGGCATTGTACTAGGATCTGGGAATGGAGAAGTGTCTATTAAGTAGTAAGAATATGAATATATATTCATCTGACTTGCACAGAATGACAATATGTCTGTGGGAAGACTGGGGACGGAAGGGGAAGATATTTTTCATGAGGATATTGTATTTGAACTGAGCCTTAGAACAGTGAGGGTTTGATTTAGAGTCAGGCAGAGATGCCATAAATCATCTGAGCATTATATGTAGGTAGGAGAGCCAGGGGCCCCGGGGAACCTGTGTAACTGGAGCGGAGGTGCATGGGGCGGGAGTATGGTGGTAAGAGATGAGGGGAAAGAAGAGGAGTTCACACAGATGTGAAGGTAAGGCCCCCGAATACCAGTAATGTTCTCTGAGGTTATGTCACTGCTTTCTAAAGGAGCCTTATGATGTAGTATAGAAACACAGAATTTAGGAACCAGACAGGATTATAATTTTAAGTAAGTCATTTAATTTCTCTAGTCTCGCTGTTCTTATCTGTAAACAAAGACTACAAAAGGTATAAGTACATAGTATTTATAATAGTAGCTAATATTCATTGAGTGCTTCCTATGTGCTAGGCACAATTTTGTTTCTTATACAGTATAGAAGCATTTTTTTTGGAATCATAAAACTGGGTGGTCAGAAACTTCGTTGTATTCTGTGAAATGCTTGTTGGTTGTGAAACATTTAAAATTGTTCTTTTAGAGGAAACATGGAGAAAGCCATTGACATGTTCAACAAAGCTATTAACCTGGCCAAATCGGAAATGGAGATGGCTCATCTGTACTCACTCTGTGATGCTGCCCATGCCCAGACAGAAGTTGCAAAGAAATATGGATTAAAACCACCAACGTTATAAAATGGGGGGGCGGGGGGCGGGGAGGAGAATGACCCTCTTTTTAGAAGTTTACTCCCTTTTCAACTGAACCCTAAAGACACTGTCATGAACTGTGTTGAATGGTGGAACTTAGTATTTCTGTTTGTGCTGTTGTCATTCGTTACATGTTTCATGTTTAGGTGTTGCGGGAGTGGCTGTTGAAGGAAGTTTGCAGTGTTGCAGCTTTTATTCCCTGTGCAACAAAAGCTTAGAACCTGTTAAAGGGATATTAAAGTTGCAGAGAGTACAGAAGATGATAATTGGCCATGCAAATAAAAACTTTGATTTGTTGATTTGACTTTTTTTTTTTGGAGGTTGGTGGGTTATATTCTGGATGATTTTGTGTGTGTGTGTGTGTGTGTGTAATTATTTTACAGCATGTTGGTTTTTAAATTAACATAGTAAGTGCTGTAAAATAGGTTTCTTTTGGATTCAATTAATCCCTTTTAGTTTTTTTTGGTTTTTTTTTTAGAAAACAAAACTTAAATGGGGATTTTGTTTTAAAGGCAGCAAAACAGACCTTTTAAACCACTGTCAGCATGCACAATGCCTCTGATTCTGCGGAAGGTTAGATTCAGTGGCAGCTTAAGCCTTTTGACCCCATTCAACTCCAATGGATAATGTACATTGTTCTTAAAAGTCCACAGCAGCTGGCTTTCATCAAATTACACCGAAGCAAAATACTCTGGTATATATGCTGGAAAACTGAAAATTAATAGGAGAGTAACCAGGCAAGAGGTAAGATGAAATAGGAATGGGTTTGTAAATTGCCTGTGGCTATTTTCTCTATTAGGTACACTATTTAATAGTGTATTTTTGAAAGAAAATTCAGGTTGATTGTGTGTATAAAGATGAAGTGGGATGTGTGGGAATGTTTAATTAGCTTAAAATTTGTAGTGAAGAAAATGTGATTAAAGGTTCCAAAAGGATGTAAGTCTTGGAGCCAGAAGCATAGTATTTCCTGAGGTGGTTAAGTTTAGCGCTTTAACTATGGCTACACGTGCTTAAAGAATATTAAACCAGTATTTTCAGAGGTGCTGAGGAAATGTGGAATGCTTTTTAGTTTTGAGCTAACCTTGGTCTCTAGGGCCTGACTGCCCATGTCCAGGTCTTTACTTAGGAATACTAACAGATTTTTTTTCCCTTACTCTACTTTTTTACTTAGAAATCACTTTGGGTTTTGTTTTGTTTTTCCAGTTGTCACTTTTATAGACCATCCTTTTGTTTATATGCTGGATTTTTCTGGTGGGAGAGGGGTTGTGTTCTTAAGGTATCTCTTGTTTTGAGATATTTGGGCTGGGAAAGGTTTATTTGAGTATAATAAAAGAGCAAGCAAGCCTTCAGTTACACTTCTGGAAATGAAATCTAAGTTTGCATTTTGGGGAGTAAAGGAGCATTGTACCCCTCTGTTAAGAGGGTGCTTTATCCTAGTGAAGTCAAAAAGGTTTTGTCTGCAAATGCTATCTTCTTAGAAACTATAAGAAATGACCCCTTCCAAAGTCAGAGTCTGGAAAATATTGAGGCGGCCTCTAGTGGGGACAATTTAAGATGGCTTGGATAACGGAAAAGTTTGAGAACTCTGCATTTTAGTTCTTAAATTATGTACCAACTATCATAACATACAGAAATGTTCTACATCTCTGAATAACCTCTGACTTAAAGTTTTTATTTGCATGGCTGTATTGACATTAACACTGGTATTTTCTTCTACTGCTCTCCCTTCCTACCCTTTGGGGTTGGGTAGAAAAACACGAAGGAAACTGAAGCATGTGCCATTCAATACTACCATTCCAAATCCTCATGGACTATTGCTTGTTCTGAAAAATATTTGAAACTGCACTGAAAGCTGCATCTGTCTGTATCTTTTCTTTTGTAAATGACCTCACATGTAAATTCACCAAATAAATATCACATTCAAGCTTTTCTATCTGTTCTTTAAATAAAAAGATAGGTAGTTTATTCATTTATCATAGTACAGAGTAAAACCATAATCATTCTCTTGTGGGCTCAAATTAACTGAAAATAGGTCATGTTTAGTATATGAAGCAGAGTAAGTTTTTGGTGTGAATGGTGGAGCTCCCTGAGAACATTTGTCCTTCTTACTGGTGAAATAAAGCTCTAAGAAGAGCTAGCAGAGCTGGCTTCCTTTATTCCTACCTATACTTGCCTTACCCATGCTTGCATGGCAGCCTAGAAATTTGCCAACCAGACCTGAGCCTTGAGACTAACATGATCTTCAAACTGGTTTCACCAATGAGTTTTGATCACAGTTTGCAACCACTCTGTAGCGTTTCAGAAGGGATGCCTGAAGTTATCTACCCTTTATTAATTGAGGTATAAATAGGGAATACATCCCAAAACAACAAGCAGCAGCTTTGGTTTTAAAACAGTTCAGACAGAATTTCAGGCCTCTGGAAACTCAAATTGTAGTTTAAACTGTCCCAGTACATCTCAGCTAACTGTCATCATCTTAAGGCTGTTTACAAACAGGAGGACCGTATAGTTTAACAAAACAAGGAAACTTTTGAGTATAAAAGTAATAGTTAATTAAGACTGTCCTGAGTACACTGGGTTCTTTGCTATATTTATAAGGAAATAACATAGAAGGGGGAGCAATTAATCCTAACCTCAGTCCTCTGTAAAACTGATTTGTGAATAAAGTGACAGAACTTTAATAACTATTTTCAAGCCTTAATATACTGTGATAGAATGATATTGGTCCCCTGAAAGATACCCACATCTTGATCCCTGGAACCTGTGGATGTTAATTTACATAGCAAAAATGAACTTTGCACATTTCATTCAATTAAGATCTTGACATGGGAAGATTATGCTGGATTATCTGAGTGAGCCCCAAATGTAATCCCAAGTGTGCTTGTAAGAGAGAAATCGCAGAAGAGGATGTGATCACTGGGAGAGATTGGAGTGATACAGCCACAAGCCAAGGAATGCTGGCAGCCACCAGAAAACATATGACAAAGTACAACATCCATTCATGACAAAAACTCTCAACAAAGTAGGTTTAGAGGGAACATACCTCAACATAGTAAAAACAATTTATGAGAAAACCTACAGCTAACATATTCAATGATGAAGAACTCAGACCTTTTCCTCAAAGATCAAGAACAAGACAAGGATATCCACTCAATACTTCTGCATGTCCAGCACAGTACTGGAGCCCTAGCCACAGCAAAAAGAAAAGACATCCAAATTGGAAAAAAGTAAAACTTCACCTTTTTGTGGATGGCACCATACTATATACAGAAAACCCTAAAGACTCCACTGAAAAACTACTAGAGCTGATAAATGAATTCAATAAAATTGCGGGATACAAGGTCAACATGCAGAAATGTTGCATTTCTATACACTAATAATGAAGTAGCAGAAAGAGAAATTAAGAAAACAGTCCCATTTACAATTGCATCAAAGAGAATAAAATAGCTAGGATTAACCTTAACCAAGTAGGTGAAAGACATGTACTCTGAAAACTATAAAACAATGATGAAACAAAATGCACAAATAGATACTCCATGCTCATGGAATGGAAGAACCAATCTTGTTTAAAATGTGCATACTACCCAGGGCAGTCTACAGATTAAATGCAATGCCTATCAAAATACCAACATTTTTCACAGAAGTAGAACAAATAATTGTAAAATTTGTATGGAACCCAAAAAAAACTGAATAGCCAGAGCAATCATAAGAACAAAACTGGAGGTGTATCACAAATCCCAGATTTCAAATTACACTACACAGCTGTAATAATCAAAACAGGATGGTACTGGCACAAAAACAGTCACATAGATCAATGGAACAGAAAAGAGAACCCAGAGATTTCTGGGTTCCACCCTTATATGGCCAATTAATCTACCATGAAGGAGGCGAAAGCATACAAACACGGAAAAAATGGTCTCTTCAATAAATGGTGCTGAGGAAACTGGGCAGCTACATGCAAAAGAATGAAACTGGACTACTTTCTTACACCATACACGAAACTCAAAGTGGATTAAAGATGAGACCTGAATGTGAGACCTGAAACTGTAAAACTCACAGAAGAAAACAAGCAGTAATTTCTTGGTCATCGGCAATCACATTTTTCTAGATCTGTCTCTTCAGTCAAGGGAAACAAAAGCAAAATTAAACTATTGGGACTACATCAAAATAAAAAGCTTTTGCATGGTGAAGGAAACCATCCACAAAACAAAAAGGCAACCTACTAAGTAGGAGAAGAAATTCACAAATGATATATCCAATGGTTAAGTCCAAAAATAGACTTATACAACTCAACCCCTCAAAAACAAATAATCCACTTAAAATATGGGCAAAGGACCCGAACAGACATTTTTCCAACATACATACAGATAGCCAACAGACTCATGAAAAGATCTCAACATCACTAATCATCAGGGAAATGCAAATCAAAACCACAATGAGCTACCACCTCACACCTGTCAGAATGGCTAAAATCAAAATGAGGAAATCAAAAGTGTTGCCAAGGATGTGGAGAAGGAGTCATCCTGCCCTGTTGGGAATGCAAACTGGTGTAGCCACTGTGAAAAACAGTATGGAGTTTTTCTCAAAAAATTAGAATTACCATATAATACAATAACTCCACTACTGGGTATTTACCAAAGAATACAAAAACACTAATTTGAAAAGATATGTGCACCTCTATGCTTATTGAAGCATTATTTACAATAGCCAAATTATGGAAGCATAATTTATTCATTGATAAATGAATAAAGAAAATGTATATATATACAGTGGAATATTACTAAGCCATAAAAGAATGAAAGCATGCCATTTGCAACAACATGGATAGATCTAGAGGAACAACAAAGAAAAAAGAGACAAACCAAAAAGCAGACTCTTAATTATAGAGAAATAGTTGCCAAGGGGAAGGTGGGATTTGGGGGGCAGAAGGGGGGAAAAGATGGGTGAAATAGGTGAAGGGGATTAAGAGTATACTTATCATGATGAGCACTGAGTAATGTAAAGAATTGTTGAATCACTATATTTTTACACCTGAAAGTAACGCTGTATGTTAACTATATTGGAATTAAAAAAAAAAAAAAAGATGCAGTATATGTGTATGGATGTGTATATATATGTAATTCCACACAATGGACTATTACTCAGCCATTAAAAAAAAAATGAAATCTTGATATCTGCAACAGTATGGATAGACCTAGAGGATATAATGCTAAGTGAAATAAGAAACATAAATAGCATGATTTCTCATATGTGGAATTTAAGGAAAAAAGAAATAAATAAAAAACAACTTTTTATTTTTTTTAAAGATTTTATTTGACAGAGACACAGCGAGAGAGGGAACACAAGAAGGGGTAGTGGGAGAAGGAGAAGCAGGCTTCCCACGGAGCAGGGAGCCCGATGCGGGGCTCAATCCCAGGACTCTGGGATCATGACCCGAGCCGAAGGCGGACGCTTAATGACTGAGCCACCCAGGCCCCCCCCCCCCCAAAAAAACATTCTTAAATAGAGAAAACAAACTGATGATTTCCAGAGGGGAGCTGGGTAATGGGATGAGTGAAATAAAAGGGATTAAGACTACATTTAGCTCGATGAGGACTGAAGTGTATAAAACTGCTGAATCACTACATTGCCATCTGAAACAATATAACACTATGTTAGTAAAGAAAAAGTTGAGCTGCCTCTGCCAATAACATCAAAAGGAAGACACTATTTCCAAACATTTTTTAAAATTTTATTATTAATCACCATACATTATATCATTAGTTTTTGATGTAGTGTTCCATAATTCATTGTGTATAACACCCAGTGCTCCATTCAATACGTACCCTCTTTAATACCCATCACCAGGCTAACCCATCCCCCCACCCTCCTCCCCTCTAGAACCCTCAGTTTGTTTCTCAGAGTCCATAGTCTCTCATGGTTTGTCTCCCCCTCCGATTTCCCCCCCTTCATTTTTCCCTTCCTACTTTTTTAACATACAATGTATTATTTGTTTCAGAAGTACAGGTCTGTGATTCATCTGTCTTAACACAATTCACAGCGCTCACCATGGCACATACCCTCCCCAATGTCTACCACCCAGCCACCCCATCCCTCCCACCCCCCCACCACTTCTGCAACCCTCAGTTTGTTTCCTGAGATTAAAAATTCCTCATATCAATGAGATCATATGATAAGTCTTTCTTTGATTGACTTATTTCGCTTACAAATATTGGGAAGATGTCAATGCTACCTAGAGCAGTGTACACATTTAATGCAATCCCTATCAAAATACCATCCACTTTTTTCAAAGAAATGGAACAAATAATCCTAAAATTTGTATGGAACCAGAGAAGACCCCCAAATAGCCAGAGGAATGTTGAAAGAAGCAAAGCTGGTGGCATCACAATTTCGGACTTCAAGCTCTATTACAAAGCTGTTATCATCAAGACAGTATGGTACTGGCACAAAAACAGACACATAGATCAATGGAACAGAAGAGAGAGCCCAGAAATGGACCCTCAACTCTATGGTCAACTAATCTTCGACAAAGCAGGAAAGAATGTCCAATGGAAAAAAGACAGTCTCTTCAACAAATGGTGTTGGGAAAATTGGACAGCCACATGCAGAAGAAGGAAACTGGACCAGTTCCTTACACCACACACAAAAATAGACTCAAAATGGTTGGAAGACCTAAATGTGAGACACGAGTCCATCAAAATCCTAGCGGAGAACACAGGCAGCAACCTCTTCAACCTCAGCCACAGCAACTTCTTCCTAGAAACATCACCAAAGGCAAGGGAAGCAAGGGCAAAAATGAACTATTGGGACTTCATCAAGATTAAAAGCTTTTGTACAGCAAAGGAAACAGTCAACAAAACCAAAAGACAACCGACAGAATGGGAGAAGATATTTGCAAATGACATATCAGATAAAGGGGCTAGTATCCAAAATCTATAAAGAACTTATCAAACTCAACACCCAAAGAACAAATGATCCAATCAAGAAATGGGTAGAAGACATGAACAGACATTTCTGCAAAGAAGACATCCAAAAGGCCAACAGACACATGAAAAAGTGCTCAACACTGCTCGGCATCAGGGAAATCCAAATCAAAACCTCAATGAGATACCACCTCACACCAGTCAGAATGGCTAAAATTAACAAGTCAGGAAACGACAGATGTTGGCAGGGATGCAGAGAAAGGGGAACCGTCCTACACTGTTGGTGGGAATGCAAGCTGGTGCAGCCACTCTGGAAAACAGTATGAAGGTTCTAAAAAAGTTGAAAATAGAGCTACCCTATGACCCAGCAATTGCACTACTGGGTATTTACCCCAAAGATACAGATGTAGTGATCTGAAGGGGTACGTGCACCCCCCCGATGTTTATAGCAGCAATGTCCACAATAGCCAAACTATGGAAACAGCCAAGATGTCCATCGACAGATGAATGGATAAAGAAGATGTGGTATATATATATACAATGGAATATTATGCAGCCATCAAAAAAAAAAAAAAAAACCCACGAAATCTTGCCATTTACAACGACGTGGATGGAACTAGAGGGTATTATGCTATTTCCAAACATTTTTAAAAGTGTTAAAAATAGGCAATATGAAAATAACTACACTCTAGTTTATATTAAGGTGACACTGCACAGATTCTATTGGGGGTTGAAAGCTAGTATTCTTAGACCATTCTAGATGGTCTTCATGCTAGAGTTTATTCAAGGTCCTGCTGATCACTGGGACAGAAACGGCTGTGTTGCCTGGCCCCAACCAAAGGAGGGGAGGGAGTTAAAAGTGGGAACAGGCTAAGGACCAACATGACAACTGCCTTTCAGAGCTCAGTCAGCTTAATTTCTCCAGTTCTTTTGTTGGCACTGGAAGAAAACAGGACTCTGCAAGCGTTGTCCTAGAGGCCATGGGAGGGCTCATCAGAGAAGGCTCACAGAGCAAATGTGGGGGAAGAAACTTAAGAGACTCATAAACTTAAGAGACTCACCAAGAAAGATGAACATAAAGGCTCCGAGGAGCTCCAAAACTAAGATGACAAAATTGGTGCCATAAAGCTCTATATAATGTGGTATGGAAACACGACTAAAACAAACTCCTGGACATCATTTTGGAGGATGGAAGTTTAAAGTAAAGGGGACCAGAGAGAACAGGTGAGATTCTCTGCAGAGATGGCCCATCATCTAAATTATCAATGAACTGCTTTATTAAACCGTTGTACCCAATTTTATCTCAGAATGTCTGCTTTATGTCAAGACCTGTGAAGGATTTAAGATTTTACCAGTCTTGTAAACTATTTGCCATTCTTATAAATTAGTTTCACAAATGATGGCAAAAGACTTGAGATCCTAGGTCAGAGACAATGGACCTAATTACTTAAGAATGGCAAGCAACATGAGCTTCATGTTTGCTTTGCTTCCCTTGTACCCCAAATACTATGGAGATGACCTGAAGTATCTAGGTGGATGCTGCACAGGCAGTGGGATTGTGTCACAGATGAAAAACTGAACTTAAGAAACCAAATCTTAATGGGCTGACTGCAAGCAAACATGCCTGACTTTGGCATCAGAGGAAAACATTTTTATTATACTGGTTTGTGAACAAGCCCGTCCTATTTTCCAGAAAGAGACAGTCTCTATCTTCCCAAATCGTTCACTATACAAACTTTTCTGAAAGGACAGTCTGGAAGAAAAGCTATCAGTGCCTCTGTTCCTAGGACAGGCATAAACTTAAGAGACTCACCAAGAAATGACTACCCATTTGTACATGTTTTTACCTTTTATTCATCTCAAGCTTAATCTTTCACCAATTACAATGTCTGTCTTGGACAATAGCATGGTGCAGGGAAAAGTATTACTGGCCTCAGCATGAAGTGACCTAAGTTTTAACTAACAATGCTTTCCACTACCTGTGTGATTTTAAGTAAATAATTGTCCTATCCAGCTCTAAATTATGTGAAGCTACACCATGTCCCAGATCTTACCCAATTAGAATCCCTTAGGGTAAAGAAAAGATTGAAGAAAATGTAGAAGTCATTTAGCCAGAAAACTTGTACATATATTAGTGCAATCTGTAGGAATAAAGTTACTCCAATTCAGCATGTTTTTTACTGAGCACCCATCACGGTGAGGACTAGCCACAAAAAGATGAACATAAAGGCTCCGAGGAGCTCCAAAACTAAGATGACAAAATTGGTGCCATAAAGCTCTATATAATGTGGTATGGAAACACAACACGACAGTAATGAATTCTGCTAGTACTTGAGGGATAAATTGATTTAGGAAAGGAGCTTTCTAGAAAATGGGAAAAACCACCGGAATTTAAAAATAAAACCTAAGTAAAGACACATTATGAGTATGAGCTGAAAATAAGCCATCCAAGTTGAGTCCAGCAAGATGAAGCTGTTGTTTTTATTTTAACTGGTGAGAAGATGCCAATAGTGTAGCTGCATGTTTGAGAACCATCAACATATATTTAACACTGCATATAGATGAGGTTACTTCAGGAGAAAACAAAAAGGGCTAAAAATAAAACTTTGGGAAACATCAACACCTAAGGGACAAACAAAGGTAGCAATGAAAAGTTGTCAGACCACTAACCACAGTAAGACCAAGGTCACAATGATGGTGTTAGGTTTCAGAGAGGTCAAATGGACAGGCCTACAAATAGATTATCAGTAGTCTTTGCCAAAGAAGTGTCACTGGAATGGTGAGGGCAGACTCTGGCTACCAGGCTCTGAAAAGTAACTGAAAGACAAGAATGGACTAGTGAGCAGAAATGACTCCTTTAAGAAATGGGGTGAAAAAAGTTCTAAACTAGGTGAATCCAAGGAGGTCCATGACAAGACATAATTAAAATGGCAAAGGTTAGGGGCACTTGGATGGCTCAGTCGGTTAAGTATCTGCCTTCAGCTCAGGTAACGATCCCAGGGTCCTGGGATTGAGCCCTGATTGGGCTCCTTGCTCAGCAGGGAGCCTGCTTCTTTCTCCCTCTCCCTCTGTTTGTCACTCCCCCTGTTTGTGCTATCTCTCTCTGTCAAATAAATAAATAAATCTTTAAAAAATAAAATGGCAAAGGTTAAAGATTAAAAAAATTTTAGAAGCAGTAAAAGAGAAGCAAAAGTTAGATATAAGGGAAACCCCATAAGGCTATCAACTGATTTTTCAGCAGAAACTTAGCAGACCAGAAGAGAGTAGTATGATATATTCAAAGAGCTAAAGGGAAAAACCTACAACCAAGAATACTCCGCTAGGCAAGGTTATTATTCAGTATTGAAGGAGAGAGAAAGAGTTTCCTAAGCAAAAGTAAAAGGAGTTCATCAGTACTAAACTGGCCTTACAAGAAATGTTAAAGGGACTTAAGTTGGGGGGGGGAGGCCACGGATAGAAAAGAAAATTATGAATAAAAAGATGTAAAATATGACAGCATACACATAAAATGTGGAGGAGGGAGTAAAAAGTATGTGTTCAAACTTAAATGACCAACTTAATATTAGTTCGTTATATACTTAGGATCCTATATATGAACATCATGGTAACCACTAACCCAAAACCTGTAATATGCACAAAAATAAAGAGAAAGAAAGCCAAGCCTAACAGTACAGAAAGTCATCAATCACAAGAGAGCAAGAAAAGAAACAAAGAACTACAAAAACAACCAGAAACAACAAAATGGCAACAAGTACATACCTATCAATGAATACTTTTTTTTTTTAAAGATTTATTTATTTATTTATTTGAGAGAGAGAATGAGAGAGAGAGAGCAGGAGAGGGGGGAGGGTCAGAGGGAGAAACAGACTCCCTGCCGAGCAGGGAGCCCGATGCGGGACTCGATCCTGGGACTCCAGGATCATGACCTGAGCCGAAGGCAGTTGCTTAACCAACTGAGCCACCCAGGTGCCCATATCAATGAATACTTTAAATGTAAATGGTCTAAATGCTCCAATCAAAAGACACAGGGTGGGAGAATGGATGGAGAAAATAAAACCCATCTATATGCTGTCTACAAAAGACACTTCAGACCTAAAGACACATACAGACTGAAAATGAAAGGATAGAAAAAGATATACCATGCAAATAGAAGTGAAAAAAAGAAAGCCAGGGTAGCAATAGTTAGACAAAATAGACTAAAACAAAGACTATAACAAGAGAGGCACCTGGGTGGCTCAGCTGGTTAAGCATCTGCCTTTGGCTCAAATCATGATCCTAGGTCCTGTGATTGAGCCCCTTGTCGGGCTCCCTGCTTAGCAGGGAGCCTGCTTCTCCCTCTCCCTCTGTCCCCCTGCCCCGCCCCCTGCTTGTGCATGCACACTCTAATAAATAAATAAAATCTTTAAAAAATAAAAATAAAGACTATAACAAGAGACAAAGAAGCCCACTACATAATGAAAAAGTGATCAATCCAACAAGAGGACATAACGATTGTAAATAATGTATGCACCCAACACTCACTGGAGTACCTAAATACATAAAGCAAATATTAAAAGATACAAAGGAAGAAAATGATAGTAATACAATAACAATAGGGGACTTTAACACCCTACTTGCATCAATGGGTAGATCATCCAGGCAGAAAATCAATAAGGAAACTGTGTCTTTCAGTGACACATTAAACCAGATGGGCTTAACAGATATACACAGAACATCCCTCCCCAAAACAAAAGAATACACATTCTTTTCAAAGTGCACCTGGAACATTCTCCAGGACAGATCATGTTAGGCCACAAAACAAATCTCAATAAATTTAAGACTAAAGGCATATCATACATTGTTTCCAACCACAACAGTATGAAACCAGAAAACAATCACAAGAAAAAAACGGAAAAAAATACAAACATGGAAGCCAAACAACATGCCACTAAACAGCCAATGGGTTACAAAGAAAGAGGAAATCAAAAAACTACATGTAGACAAATGAAAATGAACATACAGTAGTCCAAAATCTTTGGGATGTAGCAAAAGCAGTTCTAAGAAAGAAATTTATAGCAATACAGGCTTACCTCAAGGAATAAGAAAAATCTCAAATTAACAATCTAAACTTACACCTAAAAGAACTAGAAAAAGAAAATCAAAACCCAAGATTAGTAGAAGGAAGGAAATAATACAGATCAGAGCAGAAACAGATGAAATAGACTGAAAAAAAAAAAGAAAAAATCCATGAAATCAAGTCAGTTCTTTGAAAAAATAAAACTGCTAAACCCTCAACCAGACTCAAAAAAAGAGAAGACAAAAATAAAATTGGAAATGAAAGAGAAGTAACAGTCAACACCACAGAAATATAAAGGACTACAATATTACAAAATATTACATGCCCACAAACTGGACAACCTGGAAGAAATGGGTAAATTCCTAGAAACATATAGTCTTCAAAAACTGAGTCAGAAAGAAACAGAAAATCTGAACAGACCAGTTACTAGTAATGAAACTGAATTGGTAATAAAACTCCTAACAAAGTCCAGGACCAGATGGATTCACATGTAAATTCTACCAAACATTTAAAGAAGAGATAATACCTAGTCTCTTGGGACACCTGGGTGGCTCAGTCGGTTAAGCGTCTGCCTTCAGCTCAGGTCATGATCCCAGAGTTCTGGGATCAAGTCCCGCATCAGGATCCTTGCACAGCAGAGAGCCTGCTTCTCCCCCTGCCTGCCACTCCCCCTGCTTGTGTGCTCTCTCGCTCGCTCCCTGACAAATAAAATAAAATCTTAAAAAAAACAAACAAACCTATTCTCTCAAACTATTCCAAAAAACAGAAGAAGAAGGAAAGCTTCCAAACATTCTACAAGGCCAACATTGCCTTGGTAACAAAACTAGACAAAGACACTACTAAGAAAGAAAATTACAGGCCAATATCTCTGATGAACATAGACGCAAAAGTCCTCAACAAAATATTAACAAACTGTATTCAACAATACATTAAAAGGATCATTCATTGCAATCAAGTGGGATTTGCTCCAGGGATGCAAGGATGGTTCCCTATTTGAAAATCAATCAACATGATAGGCCACATGAACAAAACGAAGGATAAGAATCATATGATCATATCAGATGCAGAAAAAGCATCTGACAAAATTAAACACCCATTCATGATACAAACTCTTAGCAAAGTGGGTTTTCAGGGAACATATCTCAACATAATAAAGGCCATTTGTGGGGGGGGGAAAAAAAACAAACCCTACAGCTGACATCTTATTCAATGGTGAAAAACTGGGACTTTTTCCTCTAAGATCAGGAACAAGACAAAGATATCCCATATTCTCACTGCTTTTATTCAACATAGTACTGGAAGTCCTAGCCACAGCAATCAGACAAGAAAAAGGAATAAAAGACATCCAAATTGGTAAGGAAGAAGTTAAAATGTCACTATTTGCAGATGACATACTATGCACTGGAAACCCTAAAGACTCCACCAAAAAAAAAAACCCATTAGAATAATGAATACAAAAGTTACACAGAAATCAGCTGCATTTCTATACAGTAATAATGAAGTAGCAGAAAGAGAAATTATGAAAACAATACCATTTACAATTGCATGAAAAAGAATAAAATACCTAGGAATAAATTTAACCAAGGAGGTGAAAGACGGGTACTCTGAAAACTGTAAAAACTGATGAAAGAAACTGAAAATGGCACAAATGCAAAGACATTCCATGCTCAAGATTGGAAGAACCAATCTTGTTAAAATGTCCATACTACCCAAAGCAATCTACAGAATCAGTGCAATCCCTATTAAAATACCAACAGCATTTTTCACAGAACTAGAATACTACAATTTGTATAGAACCACAAAAGACCTTGAATAGCCAAAGCAACCTTGAAAAAGAACAAAGCTGAAGGTATTACAATCCCGTATCTCAAAATGTATTAAAAAGCTGTAATAAAACAATTTGGTATTGGCACCATTGATCAATGGAACAGAATAAACATCCCAGAAATAAAACCATGCTTATACGGTCAATTAATCAATGACAGAAGAAGCAAGAACATACACTGAGGAAAAGATAGTCTCTTCAATAAATAAATGGTGCTGGGAAAACTGGACAGCTACATGCAAAAGAATGAAACTGGACCACTTTCTTACACCATATACAAAAATAAAACTCAAAATGGATTAAAGACCTAAATGTGAGACCTGAAACCACGAAGTCCTAGAAGAAAACACTGGCAGTAATTTCTGACATCAGCCATAGCAACATTTTCCTAGATCTGTCTCCTCAGTCAAGGGAAACAAAAGCAAAATTAAACTACTGAGACTACATCAAAATAAAAAGCTTTCGCACAGTGAAGGATACCACCAACAAAACAAAAAGGCAACCTACCGAATGGGAGAAGATATTCACAAATGATATATCTGATAAGGGGTAATATCCAAAATATATAAAGAACTTATACAACTCAACCCCCACAAAACAAATAACCCAATTAAAAAATGGGCAAAGGACCTGAAGAGACATTTTTTCAAAGACATACAGATAGCCAACATGAAAACATGTTCAAAATCACTAATCATCAGGAAAATGTGGACTGAAACCACAATGAGATACTGTCTTATACCTGTCAGATTGGTAGAATCAAGAAGAAATAACAAGTGTTGGTGAAGATGTGGAAAAAAAAGGGACACTTGTGTGCTATTGGTGGGAATGCAAATTAGTGTAGCCACTGTGAAAAATGGTATGGAGTTTCCTCAAAAAAATTAAAAATAGGGCGCCTGGGTGGCTCAGTTGGTTAAGCGACTGCCTTCGGCTCAGGTCATGATCCTGGAGTCCCGGGATCGAGTCCCGCATCGGGCTCCCTGCTCGGCAGGGAGTCTGCTTCTGCCTCTGACCCTCCCCCCTCTCATGTGCTCTCTCTCTCTCATTCTCTCTGTCTCAAAG